>NC_083463.1:10552812-10560312 GCF_030014155.1 Tachysurus vachellii
GTATTATGGTATTACCAGCTTTTTATTTGTCTTCTCCACTTTTTCCAGGCGTCCAGAACTTGCTCGCTCTGTCCACACATCAGTCAGCAGATGGGGCCTAGAGGAATTCTTTGACCTGCCTGAAAACTGGGGAGAGACTACAGTTAAATCAGGTGCCACTGAATCAAAACCTTTTGATTATTTTTTTATTATTTAATTATATTTTTTTGGTTTTTAGGTTGTATTTTTTTCTATTTATTGCTATCACTTGTCATGTTTATGGAGAGCATTTTAAACAGTGTATGAAAGCTGATTAGATCTACCAGCTCCGGTTAGACTCTGTGATACTAAAGAGGAGATGCAAACTGCATGTGGTCTTTTGCATCAGTACAACATTTATCAGACTGTATATTTATAATCACACCCTCTGGTGTCACCCAAATGAGGATGAGGTTCCACTTTGAGTCTGTTTCCTCTCAAGGTTTCTTCCTTTATCATCCAAGGGAGTTTTTCCTCTCTACAGTCACCTGAGTGACCTGCTCATTGGGGACAAATGCAAACACATTTAAATAGATCTAATATTAATCTTGAATTTATTATATTAATCTTTATATTATTCTTTATAATAACCTTTTGTTCTATGTTTATGTTCTGTAAAACTGCTTTGAGACGATGTCAGTTGCAAATAAAATTGCAATACAAATAAATTTGAATTGAACTGAACTGAATTGATTAATCTTAAGCAGGACCTTTGATGTTTGTTTGTTTGTTTGTTTGTTTGTTTGTTTGTTGAATCCTTATAGGTTCTCCATGGACAGCTAAACAGCTTAGAGCAAAGAGTAATGAAGACCTGCACAAGCTGTGGTAACCTTAACAGTTTATCCCAATCAGATTTCTAATAATCAGTCAATCTAATTATTTTCATTCCTGGGCGGTCAAACCAAATGTGAGTCAGACTGACTCAAAAAAAGGTGTAACAGGATCAATTACAAAGATCTAACATTTTAATGCAACATCAAAAGCTAATAGATTTATAAACATCCTCTGTAACCGCTTTCAACCTGACCATTTAAAAATGACTGTTATTAGGTAATGTTGAATTCATTCTACAAATAGTTTCTGACTGCTTTGGAACCAAAAACTATAATGCAATAAACCATTTTAGTGTATGATTCCATTTCTGTGGCCCACGTCAAATTCAGACAACAGTCAAGTGTACACCTTTTTGTTTGTGTTTTTGGCACTGTTTGTGGTTCTAAATAGCAGCCTCACTAAACAGAGTACACAGATTTTAGCTGCATCTGAGTGTTAGCTAGGAGTAACACAGTCGCTTTGTGTCTGAAAGGATTAAGTGCTGTACGTTAATGACAAATACATTTCCGTTTGTTGTGTGTGCACCACAATTCTTTGTTACACAGCTGTATTAGTCCATAATATTTACCATCTTAAAACCATAGAAATTAAACTAAAGTCTGATAACGTGTGCTATGGAGTATTGCAGATTGATTTTAACTTGACAAAATTCATATTTGATTATAAAAAATGTAAACATTGCGTTCATGCTGATCATTTATTAATCCTGTGATCGTATTTGTTTTATGCTGCAGGTATGTTCTACTAAAGGAAAAGAATATGCTGCAAACAATAGAACAAGAGGCAAAGCGGCAATGTGTTTCGATGCCCAGTCCAGAACGTATTAAAAAGGTGCGCAGATGTTTATAGGTTCAGATCAGTATGTTTGTCATGGTATACTATCAGCATTAAACTGTATTATTTATTCTATTCAGCATGGGTTAATGCATACTACCTGCTGATTTTAGTTTGGTCAGCTTGGGCACGGTCACTCAATAAACCTGTGATTTGCTCTGTTATAAAAGTAGCTACATTCTTTTTTTATTATTATTTTTTTAATTATATGATGCCTCTCAGTGCATTCTGAACATTATTGAAATGTACAAAGTAATATTTTGGCTGTATGTTGGAGCCACTGCTCATTTTATTCCTGAACTGTTCTTTTTCAAAAGTTTTAATTAAATACACTAAATTTCAAACAGGAAAAATGCCTACAGGAACTCCTTGAATAAATATTTAAAATTGTAATTGTATTGGTCTTATTATGATGCTTTATATCACTGACTGTGAAATAAAAATAGAATTTGGCAGATGGCAAGAGAAGATGGCAGCAAAAGCACAGACTTTATTGATTAAACATTAGCATTGATTGTGATGGAAATTTCCACTACTGTAACAAATCAGACCCTCCTGTGTCTGAAAATCCTACCTTAAGATCCGCCGATTTAGAAAAAAAGATTAAACCCAATGTGTTGTTTTATTAGGTGGAAAGATCTATGCAGAGGCTTGACATTGTTGTGAAAGAGCGAGAAGATGCTCTCCGTTTACTACAGACAGGACAAGAAAAAGGCAGGCCCGGAGAATGGAGGAGAAACGTTTTTGGCAAAACGTTCTGGTCAGTGCAGTTACATTTAATCCTGATGCCATCACTGTGTTTAGAAACAGAATTTTGAGTGGTGTTTTTTAATCATTATCTTTATGAAATAGGTACCGTTTTAGAGAGCATCCTGTCCCCTGGTACATGAACAAGATCTACAAGAGGAAACGTTTCTACACACCATCATTTGTCTCCCCTTACATAAGGCAAGGCCAAAATTCAGAATTAAAACTCACTGACTTGCTAAATGTTTCAGACCGCATGCTTACGTGTGATTACTTTTTCTTCCTAATTTCAGGCTAAGTCTTGAGAAACACCTGAGGAGTAAAACAAGGAGAGAAAGGAAAGAGAAACAAAAGCAGAAGAAACTGGCTGAGCTTTTCTCTAAAAAGACTGCACAAGCATGAGATGGCAGAGGCTAAAAAAAATTACATTTTGCTAAATATATGAACCCAAAATTCATGTGTGGATTGAGCCCTGTCTTTTTATTCTGGTGTTAATTAATTAATGAATTAATTACAGGTGAGTTGGTCAGGGTTTGCTCCGAGTAAAGCACTGACTACAGATATGTAGATGATGTGTGTCAGTAAACAAACTAAATGACAGTACATGTACATTTCAAATGCATAATGATCTATGACACAAAGTAAATTAAAAACACAAATGTCACAAAAATCTTTATTTTCAAAACAGCCAATCACTGATTAAAAACACGAAGTTTCCTGTATATATATTGGTTACTTTCATTTTCTCTGCAGCTAACTTGAAGGATGGAGGATCATATTTTACTTGTAAATGTGCCAAATAAGAATTGAATCTTTTCTCTGAATTGATGTGACACACAAACACTTGAGTATAGAAAAGAACACAACTATGACAATTACAGTTATAAAAAAAAAATATATAAGAAAGCAGAGCTAATTACTGTATCATTTCAGCACAAGTGTCCTTTATTTTCCTGAGTCCACTAAGGCGGCCTTTTCTACCAGAAGATATTTTTTTATTTAAAGAAAAAAACTGCTGTAGTTGGTCAAGGGCACTTCCTCTCTACACACTGCTTCCCTCCTTCCTCATACTCCTGCTTGGAAATCCACATTTGTTGGAAAGTTCCCTAGAATGAAAAGCAATGCGATGAAACCGACAAACAAGGCAGCTCTGTTGTACATCTCAGTAAATCCAGAGCTCTGATTCATGCTGCGGTACTTACCAGCGATGCCAGGATAGATCCTCCGATCCAGGCGCTGAACCTGCGCTCCAGGGTGGTATTGTTGGCTATTAACTTCAAGCGCATACTCTGTGAACATAAACAATATCATTGGGGTTGTGCTGCAAAGAGACTAATTAAAAGTACAGTCAAAAACAGTTGGGATAAGATTCCTCAAATATTCTCTGTGTACGTTTCTACAATTTGGAAGACGTCTAGAAATAGAAATTGCTGGACATGGTGTGTCAATTCTGTGTAAACAATCCTGAACTAGACACATTAACAGGCTTCAGTTTGAGCATTTTATCCAACAGTGTAATGCACTTTTGAGTAACGCACAATTGCTTACAAAATGCACTTTATTTAGATAAACTACTATTATAATTATTAGTTTGGTAATGTCAAAATTCAGCTTACACCATAATTATTAAATATTAAAATAATCTATGTAAGAAAGCACAAGGTGGGTATAAAAAAAATCTAAATCTGGGTCTAAATAAATATCTAAATTAATAAAAAAAAAATGTATAATTGACACGATACACCATGGGTCAAAAAAGGCTAGAGCTAATGAGAGGAAAACAAGTGCATTCCTTTTTTTGAAAAAATAAATAAAATAAAGGTGAAGTGGTGTTTTTTACATTTTTAATTTGACTGCTCGTGAATAATTTCCTATAAAACCGCTGTGTTAGTAATGCTACGCTACATCAGTTATATTAATGCACTGGTTACGTTTCTATAGCAACAGCTCAATCAGCAGGGCTTGTATGTTGGATCCTAAGCCTTATAACAGACATCCTTTAAATGAAAATTCACAGCACTTTTATTTTTTCTCATAGACTATACAGATTCATGCAGTAAAACAAACCGGTGGTGTCTTCTGAGACAGCTCTCTGTTTAGTCTGTCTGTAAATCCTTGGATGAGAGTATTTCCTCCAGTAACTATCACGCTGCCGTACAGACCCTAAGGAGGGAAAAAAAAACCATCAACACAAATCACCAATGCAGTCAGGGTCTAGTCAGAATATGTGGTGTTTGGTACGTTTAAATTGAAACCTGCTAAATTTTCCCACTCGATGCATCTCATTTAAGCAGTTGAGAACACAGAAATCATACTCCAGTAACAAAATAACTGGTCGAAGAGCAACGGAGGAACGTGGAGTCACTGGATTCTGTTGATTATATAGCCGGAAGTCGCCAGGTCTCACTGAAAATGAATCATTTCTACATGCTTTGTCGCTGCGAGTCACTGAATATATGAATAGTGTGTGAATATAGCTTTACGTCTCTGACTGTATGTGTGAGTCAGCAGATGACCTCAACTGGCTAGTGTCTGTATGATCAGTGGGGAAAGAGGATGAAGGCTGTCCTTCCCACCCAGAAAATATTTATTCCACTTTGGTGGCTCGTTTTAAGTTTTATAACGTAAAAAAAAAGTTCTTACTGGTCGGATATCAACGTCACACATGCCCACACTGGTGGTCACAACATGGCCTACTCCCAGCATGGTGTTTCCAGACAGACCCTATAAAACACACACACCCCTTAAGAGATGATACTGTCTGTAGAAAGAAATAATAATGACAAATTATTTAACAGTGCTTACCTTTGCATTAGAAGGGTCAAAAAGCCCCTCAGGAATCTTCAGTCGTTCAGCTCCAAAGTCACAGTTGTAGCCATTGGGGAGCTCATAGTGAACAGTCGGCATCTGCGCAGCCACCCTGCAAAAGGCAACAAAGCCACAATGACAAAACACATCAAATCTGTCGCTGCTCATGCTGTGAGGAGTTTAACACACTGTGACCAGAATGTTAGTGAGTAAAGAATAAAGTGGACGTACTGTTCATCATAAGGTGAATCTGAAACCTGCAAGACTGAGGCCTGGAAATCTTGAATAACAGTCTGTGAAAATAAACACAGCGGATTAGACACCAGAGAATTAGGAGCATTAGGTTGCCATCGTAACAGAAGTCTCAGTGCAGTTGCAGGTCCTTACGTTACACATGTAGTTATGCCATGAGCGAGTAACTTGAGGTAGTTTCTCTTTCTTCTTCCAGCTGGCTGGTGAACCTTCACGCACTGAATCCTTTAATTAAAAAAAAACACGAATATTTACAACATATATAACAGAATCAGTCTGAATAATAAATCTTTAACGTTAGGGCACAACTGTACAACTTAACAATTCTGCATTTCAGAGATGATTTTACACGAGTGAAACGGCACATTTGGTTGAGCTGGACTGATTTATTCAATCGTGAGGTACTGCAAGCCTTCTGTAATACCACCATCATGCTCCATCCAAATGATGATTTCATTAATTAAGGAGAAAAAAAAAAACTGACCAAACCTGCCTAGCTCTATGTAAAAAAAAAAAAAGTAATTGCTCCCTAAACCTAATAACTGGTGGTACCACCCATGGTGGCAACGACAATAGACAAAGCCTCACCTTTGATGCAATCATGTATGGGGGGATGATTTCGACACTTAATTCCTGAAAAAGCTCTCTACACTGCATGCTCATGAAGTCACCTGCGAGTGGGGATTTGACAATACCTGGAAAAAGCACAGAACAGAGCCTCAGTGCCAATATACAGGATGATACACAAGGAACAGTGATACAAGACACAAAAACAATTTATAAAACTGCTAAGCTTCTGGTTCCATTGTGTGTGTTTATACGTTTGTACACAACAGTTCATCTCTAAAAATCTGATTTGCCAGAGAACCTGATAATGAGTTCACAATACCAGTGGATGTGTCTAGTATTGTTTTGGTTCAAAATGCTTTTTTTTTTTTTAACTGGTAAGTCTATTGAGTGCTTCAGGAGCTCTTCTCTATAGTATGTACATGTAAACCAGAGGTGTCAAAAAAAGATTTTTCCCCCATCTCTGATTTCTATTTCAAAATACGTAAGGATCTGATGGCTGGTGTTTGTATGTGTGTGTCTATATTTATTACATGCACAAACATGTCTTAGGCACCATTGTATGTTCTAGCTGTTGTTCTAGCTATTTATTTTATGAATTCTGCATGACTGAGTCGGTACAAAGACATTAAAAAAATCACTTAATAATAAATAATGACTTAAAAGACCACATTCAGGCAAAAAAAAAATAAAAAAATAAAAAAAAAGAAGTCTCCTGGGTTTTGCATTAAAAAAAGGCCAGATTTTCCAAAATGATAAATAAAAAAAAGACCAGCTAATGTCCTTAGGATTAAAATTATAAAATATATTTAAAAATAAAAAAAAAAAAGTGACAAATTTAGGTTATTAAAAGTTGATTTACCTTGTTGCAGGACATAACCATCATGCACTGGAATAGCAGTTGTGTGCGTCGCACCACTGTCTAACACCAAACCAGTGGATCGTCCATTTGCGAATCTGATATACTTAAGAGTTAAGAACGCTGATATATGCATCAGACATGATTATACCAATATTTTCTTATAACGAGCTCTGGTTAATGTACACATGTGCTGCAACATGCAGATAAAATACGTGACACAATCTGATAGTGAAGGATACGCCGACAGGACAGCTGTTTTACACAAGAAGAAAGCAGGGATGTTGTAATGTTCAAACATAAGTTCCGTCAGCTTCTCCCTCTTGGCTCGTGTGTTCCACTGAATACAAATTAAAACCAGACAACCAGGGTAAATAAGTGTGTGTGTGTGTGTGTGTGTGTGTGTGTATATGCAGGCTGTCCCAAAGTCTCTATACATAGCAGAGACATAGCATAATTAGAAATTTACACTTTTTAACAAAATGTCTTCAAAACATTTTTCATATTATTTTTTTCCTCTCCCAGATAGACTTTAAGGATTCCTCTGACAAAAAATTAAGATCATTTTCATGTGATGGGCT